>NC_137339.1:5058689-5074908 GCF_965287045.1 Carcharhinus amblyrhynchos
CACACACACACACTCACGCAGACACACACACACACTCACACTCACGCAGACACACACACACACACTCACGCAGACACACACACACACACACACACACACTCACGCAGACACACACACACACTCACACTCACGCAGACACACACACACACACTCACGCAGACACACACACACACACACACACACTCACGCAGACACACACACACACTCACACTCACGCAGACAGACACACACACACACTCACGCAGACACACTCACGCAGACACTCTCGGTGAGCTGTTTGATGTTTGGAACAGAATAGCTGGCCTCACCTTCTGGCAGTGTGGACAGGGGTAGTTGTGAGACGCTGTCTGCAGGTGATGCTCAAGAGCTTCAGGAGTGGAATATTTACTCAAACACCTCGAACACCTGAAAACCAAATAAATAATCAGAGGAATGAAGCTTCTGGATGGAAACAGAGCAGATTTCTCCATGTCCGTAGAATCACAGAATCCCTACAGTTCCGGGTGAGGCCATTCAGCCCATCGAACCTGCACCGACAACACTCTCACCCTATTCCCATAGCCCCATGCATTTGCCCTGCTAGTCCCCCCGATACAAAGGGGTAATATAGCCTGGCCAATCCACCGAGCCTGCACATTAACCCACTCTCTGTCCTGTCTGCTATCGATGGATTCTCTGGGGCTTTTTGCTGTTTGGCTGTTAGATTTTACTGTGATGTCAGAAGCTCGGACAAAACGGGATTTAATACAATTCTGCCTTTAATTTTAGCAATCAGTTACACAGCCGCCCTCTGCATCCTGCTTCCGAGGCACGTCCTTTGGGAATCTTTGCCAGCACTAACACTGACAGAGTCCGAGGATGGGATTTTCCAACAACATTCGTCCCATGGTCGGAAAATCCTGCCTGAGGTCCTTCACGGGCACGGTCCGTATCCCGCCCACTACGATTCCCCAAGGTGGGTGGGACAGGAAAACTACACCCCTGGAATCTTACAGCACTGAAAAGACCCTTCGGCCCATCATGTTTGTGTTGGCCATCAAGCACCTATCTATTCTAATCCTATTTTCCAGCACTTGGCCCGTGTCAAGTGCTCATCTAAATGCTTCTTTAAAGCTGTGATGGTTCCTGCCTCTACCAGGCAGTGAGTTCCAGATTCCAAAGAATCACAGAGTGCAGGAGCTGCCATTTGGCCCATCGAGACTGCACCAACCACAATCCCACCCAGACTTTACCTCCATGTCCCCCTGACACCAATGGGCAATTTAACGTGGCCAATCCACCTAACCCACATATCTTTGGATTCCCAGCACCCTCAGGGTGTAAAGGGTTCTCCTCACATCCCCCCCAAATCTCCCACCCATTTCTGTAAATCTCTGCCCCTTGGTTACTGGCCCCTCTCCAAAGGGAAAAAGTTTCTTCCTACTTTATCTGTGTCCCTCATAATTCTGCACACCTCAATCACACCCCCCACCCCTCCACTTCCCTGCTCCAAGGAAGACAAACCCACCCAAACAGCCTCTCTTCACAAATGATGATGCAGGTCCGGAGGTGGGGAACTGGAAGGTGAAGAAGGATTCCCGGTTCCCGAGTCTGGAAAGGATTTGGGACGGGCAATGGTGAGGTAAATTCAACCGCAACACACTGAGGATGGTTGGGGAGAGAAACAGTTTGCCGCAGGGATGCTGGAGATCCTGACTGACGGACGGATCCCAGGGCAGGCTGGGTGCTATTTTTTATTCATTCATGGGACATGTATCTGCTGGATGCCCCCATGTATCTGCTGGATGCCCCCACGTATCTGCTGGATGCCCCCACGTATCTGCTGGATGCCCCCACGTATCTGCTGGATGCCCCCATGTATCTGCTGGATGCCCCCACGTATCTGCTGGATGCCCCCACGTATCTGCTGGATGCCCCCACGTATCTGCTGGATGCCCCCACGTATCTGCTCGATGTCCCCACGTATCTGCTGGATGCCCCCACGTATCTGCTGGATGCCCCCACGTATCTGCTGGATGCCCCCACGTATCTGCTGGATGCCCCCACGTATCTGCTGGATGCCCCCACGTATCTGCTGGATGCCCCCACGTATCTGCTGGATGCCCCCACGTATCTGCTGGATGCCCCCACGTATCTGCTGGATGCCCCCATGTATCTGCTGGATGCCCCCACGTATCTGCTGGATGCCCCCACGTATCTGCTGGATGTCCCCATGTATCTGCTGGATGCCCCCATGTATCTGCTCGATGTCCCCATGTATCTGCTGGATGCCCCCACGTATCTGCTGGATGTCCCCACGTATCTGCTGTCCTTGGAGGAAGCTGCAGTTAGGGTTCAGTCACTGGGACTGGGTTAAATTAATCTAACAACTGGAAGGAACAGTCGGCTTACCTGTAAAAAGTGGGGCATTTCTTGGGCGCCTGTTGGGGGTAGAGGTTGTGAGAATACTGGTGTACTCCCAACTCATAGAGAGATGGGAAGATCTTACTGCAGAGGTGACACCGATACGTTATCTCATCGTCATGGTTCTTGATGTGTTCCACAAACTCCTCCAGCTTTACAAAGGTCTGTGTGCAATTCTTCACCACACACTTATACACCTGAGAAAGAGAAGAACATTTCATAACAGCACGGGAACTGGGGGCTGGAGGCCAATTAACAAGATCATGGCTGATTTTCTACCTCAATCCCACCATCCTGCAATATCCCCAAATGCTTTAGTCCCTGCAATATCAAAAAACCTATCGGTCGGAGTCTTGAAGAATACTCAATGACCACAACTCTCCGGGGTAAAGAATTCCGAAGATTCACAACCCTCTAAGTGAAAAAAATCTGAATTCACGCCATTCTCAGAATGGCCGAACCCTTCTCCCAGGACTGTTCCAGATTCTCCAGCCTGAGGTCAACATTCACTAGTCAGGGGGTCGATGGGACCACTGTTTAATGTCATTGGCTTGTATTAATTTCAAATGATGGCACCTCTGACAGTGCTGCACTCCCTCAGTACTGCAACGGGAGTGTCGGCCTGCAGTATGCGTTCAAGCCTCTTTAATCTGTTGCAAAGCAAGATTCGCTCTCGCATCAGAACGTTTGATTCCTCTCATTACTGGTTTGTGAGCAGGCTTTCCCCTCCTGAGGCCCGCAGATATTTACTGAGCAGTTCCCCTGTCAAGGGCATTATTTTTCTCAATGAGATCACCTCTCCCTGGGGGATACAGGCTGCTTCCACACTCTCGCCTCACAAGAAAATCCCAACATAGAAATCCCACTGGTGAACCTGTTGTGGCATTCCCTCCAGGAAAACAACAGCCTCCAATGGGTAAGGAGACCAAAACTGTACACAGTATTCCACATCTGGCCTCACTAATGCTTTACTAATTGGAAAACACGACAGTGAAATTAATACAAGCCCATGACAGCGGCAATGTAAATCCACAGTGCTGTGATTCAGGTTAACGTGGTCAGGAATTGCAATGGAGCAGAGAGATTTAGGGGGGTGGATCCTGCAACCATTGAAAGCAGATTCAAGAAACTAATTACAGAAGCTAAGGGAACGTTGACACAGGAATGGAATTAGAAGGGGCAAAGGTCATGTTACAATTGCACATGTAGAATTCCTACGGATTAGCTGCGTGCAGTCCTGGACACACCTCAAGAGGGATATACTGGCCCTGGAGTGAGTGCAGTGCAATGTGATGACCCACGTGCTGGAAAAGCCTGGGTTTTCTTTTCTGCAATGTCCCTTTAAGAAGAAAATGTACTGTGGGGCATTTGGAAAGACGGTTAATTAGCTTCCTGATAACGACATCACTCAGTTCCAAGAAATGTCCATGTGATCTGGGATGTCATGGCGATGTCCGGCTAACAAGCAAAGGATAAAACAGAAAGCTAATTACAGCTGGTCTGTGTTACCGTCTGGCAGTTCAGAATTCTGCAAATTTGTGCAAAGAGTAAACAATTTAAGCTCTCCCTCGATGGAACAGTTTTATGCTTGCAGTCTTCAAATTAATTCTGCTGTTGTGGCAGGGTCTCTGAGAATAGAGCAGAGGCTGTGTTACGGTGCACGTCAAACAGGTGGAAAGGACAGAACAGCAAAGACTGGGTGATTGGGCAATGCCTGTTGTGTCAGAGCAGGTTAGACCGTCTAAAGGAGTCTGAGAAGGGAATCTCTGAAGAATGTATGTCCCCGGGACGGGTGTGAAACGATGGCTGGGAAATAAAAGATGCTCCAATAAAAAAAGGTCAAGTGGGAAAGATGGTGAGATTTGTGCGGCATGTAATGTGCGTGTTCTAAATGAATGAGGTGTGAAATATTTAAAGCAAAATTTTTATTTGAAACATCCTCAGCTGTTTAATTAAAGTTTGAGCTATGTTGACTTTAGCTGATTTGTTACAGTGAAAGTTGCAAAAAGTCAATCCACATCCAGCGGTATTCTTTCCGTTGGCTTTTGGGGATTCCTTTCATTGTAAAAGATTATTGGTCACTATGAGAATTAGAACAATGGACTTGTTGGAATGATACTGGGGACCAAAAAGTTAAATTATGAGGACACGTTCCATAGGCTAATCTTATAATCCCTTCAGTGTAGACAGTTAATTAGTGATCAAATTGAGACACTTGGAAAGAATAAAGAGTTTGTTAAACCCGATCTCCTCTTGTCCGGAGGAAGAGCGTTTAATGGTAAGGTTAGAGCTCGGGCTATTCCAGAACAGATTCACACAAGGGAGAAATCTGGAAACCTCTCATTTTAAGAAAAATCTTTCAGGCTGGAGAAAAAAACCAAATCTAATTACAAATAGCAGAAGTATTCAGACTTGCAGAACAGAAGCAGGTTGATGGAGCTAAGAAACAGATCAGAGTGGTATATCACTGGACTAGTAATCCAGAGACCCAGGGTAATGTTCTGGGAACCCCGTGTTCGAATCCCACCACGGCAGACGGTGGAATTTGAATTCAATAAAAAACAATCTGGAATTAAGAATCTACTGATGACCAGGAAACTGCTGCTGATTGTCGGAAATACCCATGTTCACCAATACAAGATACAAGGCTACTGGTGAAAGATACAAAAGTCTGAGGCCATGCACCAACCAACTCAAGAACAGCTTCTTCCCTGCTGCCATTAGACTTTTGTATGGACCTACCTTGCATTAAGTTGATCTTTCTCTACACCCTCGCTATGACTGTAACACCACATTCTGCACTCTCTCCTTTCTTTCTCTATGAATGGTGTGTTTTGTCTGTATAGCGCACAAGAAACAATACTTTTCACTGTACGTTAATACACGTGACAGTAATAAATCAAATCAAATCAAAATAACACCCTGTCAGGAATTCTTACCCGGTCTGGCCTACATGTGACTCCAGACCCCCACAGCAATGTGGTTGATATTTAAATGCTTCAGGGATGGGCAATAAATGTTGGCCCAGCCAGCGACCCCCACATCCCACCAAAACATAAAAAAGATCAAATAAATGGAGTAACAGGTTTGATGGGCTGAATGGCCTCACCCCATTCCAATGTTCCCTCTGACACTATTCTGCCCCTCACACCCAGCCCCGTATGCGTGTGTGCATGCATGCGCGTACATGAGTGTGTGCACACATGTATGTATGTGACACACGTATGTATGTGTGTGTGCGCGCGCGCGTGTGCTCGCACCGTACCTGTTGATTCTTGTGCTGGATCATGTGCGACTTAAGCTGGAAATAAGTGACGAATTTACTGGGGCAGAACTGGCACTGGTACGAGCTGTCTATCACCACCATCTGCTTCGCCTCTCCACCACTGCCATCACCCGGGTGGGTGACTGCGTTCTGTTGTGGATGCTGCTCAGTGCTTTCCGATAACTCTGCTTTAGAGTAAACCAGAGAACGGGGAGAAGGGGCAGGGGAGAGAGAAGGGGCAGGGGAGAGATAACAAGGGCTTGTTAAAGGTGTCAGTCATTCCCCAGCCTCCCAATCCACCCTCCCAGCCCAAGGTGCAGTAATCACAACTTCAGAACACTGCCCACACTCTCATTTTCCCAAGTCCGCCATCTTGTACCTTCGCAGGTCTGTCCCTGTCGCCCCGCTGAGAAATATCACACGTACAGGCCATTCAGCCCCTCGAGACTGTGCCAACGTTTAACAGCTGGTCATTATCCTAACCTCATCCATCTACCTCGGCTCCATGTCTTTTCATATCCTTGGACTAGCAAAAAAGTGATGTATCCGAGATATAAAACTGGGCACAGAACTCAGACAGAATGCTTTATATAAAATAAAATCCCTACCACGCATTCGGCCCATCAGGTCTGTACTGATGCTCTCCAATACAGCATCTTACCCAGACCCTATCCCTGTAACCCCACATATTTACTCTGCTAATCCCTCTAACTCACACATCCTGGGACGCTAAGGGATAATTTAGCGTGGCCAATCCACCTACACTGCACATCTCTGCACTCCATAGACAGTGATCCAAGGCTGGAATCGAACCTGGGTCCCTGGCCCTGTGAGGCAGCAGTGCCAACCACTGTGCCACCATGCCATACTGCTGTTTGTTGGGAGCTTGCTGTGCACGAGTTGCCTTTCCTACATTACAACAGTAACCGTACTCAAAAAGCACTTCATTTGGCTGTAAAATCTTTGGTTATCGACTCATCTGTGTCTACCTCTAACTCACCTACGTAACCTGATAGCTCAGATAGAAAGCTCGGGAGGAATGTTAGTGAACTTTGATCCAGAGTCACAGAGCTCTACAGCACGGAAAAGGCCCTTCGGCCCATCACATCTGTGCCAGTCAAATACAATCATCTAACTATTCTGTGTTCCAGCACAAGGCCCATAGACTTGTGTGTCTTGGCTTTGCAAATGCAGATCTAAATACTTCTTAAATATTATGAGGGTCTCTGTCTCTGCCACACTTTAGGCAGCGAGTTCCAGACTCCCCCCACCCTCTGGATGAATAAGATTTTCCTCCCATCCCCTCTAACCCTCTTTCCCCTTACCTTAAATCTGTGCCCCCTCCTCACTGATCCCTCCACCAAGGGGAAAAGTTCCTTCCTGTTTTCTCTGTCTCCATGTTTAAAACATGTCAGGGGATCTCAAACAGTGATGAGACAGAGTACAGGAATGAGATAGAGAATCTGGTGAACTGGGGCGGCGACAATAATCTCTCCCTCAATGTCAACAAAACGGAGGAGATTGTCATCGACTTCAGGAAGTGTAAAGGAGAACACGCCACTGTCTACATCAACGGGGATGAAGTAGAAAGGGTCGAGAGCTTCAAGTTTTTAGGTGTCCAGATCACCAACAACCTGTCCTGTTCCCCCCATGCCGACACTTTAGTTAAGAAAGCCCACCGATGCCTCTACTTTCTCAAGAGGAAATTTGGCATGTCCGCTACGATTCTCACCAACGTTTACAGATGCATCATAAAAAGTATTCTTTCTGGTTGTATCACAGCTTGGTATGGGCTCCTGCTCTGCCCAAATCCGCAAGAAACTACAAAGGGTCGTGAATGAAGCCCAATCCATCACACAAACCAGTATCCCATCCATCGGCTCAGTCTACACTTCCCACACTATCCCGTCCACGCTATTATCCGGAACTGGCTGTACTCTCCCAGGTCTGGGAGCTGGGAATTACCCTTCTCTCCAGGACTCAGACACAAGTAGAGCTTCGAAAGAGTTCGGAACCTTTTTTTAAAAGCCGGCACATGTACAAAACCACCGCTCACCGCACCGCAGTCACGTGGCTGACCTGTGACCTCATTCTCCTCTGGGTCCCCTGTCTCTTCGGAGTTGACCGTCACCACCTGTACGGAGACAGAGGAACGGGACACGCCCGCTGGCCACACCTTGTGGGTTTGCATGTGTTTCTTGACATTGGACTTCTGAGCAAAGGCACGGCCACAAACAATGCACTGGAATGGCTTCTCTCCAGTGTGGCTATAGGGGGAACAAGGAGGACGGGGGTCAGAGGTCAAGCAGGGCAACCAAAGGTAACACAAGCATTCCAATTTCAAATAAGGACAGCAAACCTCGTTACCATCGACAACAGAAAAAACACAAACGTCAAATCCAGGGGAATGAGTGTTCAGAGAACTTATAAATACAGCTTTGTCAGAACCCTGATGGAAACTTGCATTTGTATAGCGCCTTTCACAACCTCAGGAAATGCTTCACAACCAATGATGCAGTTTTGAAATGTAGTCACGGCTGCAATATGGTAATGAGCAGATGCCCTGTTTCCTGTGGGTGTTGACCGAGGGGGAAATATTGGTCAGGGCACCAGACAGAGCTCTCCTCATCTTCAAAATGGCTCCTTACCCATCAAAAAGATAAACAAGGCCTCGGGTCAACACCACATCCCAAGGACAGCACCACTGACAGTGCTGCACCCCCTCCATACTGCACTGAGTATCAGCTTGGATTTTCATATTGGAATTCTTGCAATGCGAGACGCTGAGTGAGAACTGAGGAAGGTGGAGGAGGATATCTACTGTCAGGTCCTGCCTGAGTAACGTGGAGCCAGAGGGCAAGAAATCCCAATCCTCTTCTAGATTTACTAGGACGCTACCGGGACTTGATGGTTTGAGTTATAAGGAGAGGCTGGATAGACTGGGACTTTTTTCTCTGAGCGCAGGAGGCTTAAGGGTGATCTTACAGAGGTCTATAAAATAATAACAGGCATAGATAAGGTATGTGGGCAGCACCTTGACACAGTGGTTGGCACTGCTGCCTCACAGCGTCAGAGACCCTGGGTTCAATTCCTGGCTTGGGTCACAGTCTGTGTGGAATCTGCACGTTCTCCCCATGTCTGCGTGGGTTTCCTCCCACATTCTGAAAGGCATGCTGGTTAGGGTGCATTGACCCAAACAGACGCTGGACTGTGGCACTAGGGGAATTTCACAGTAACTTCACTGCAGTGTTAATGGAAGCCTACTTGTGATCAATAAATAAACTTTAAGATAAATAGTCAACCAAAGACAGAATGCCCAAAACTAGAGGGCACAGGTTTAAGGTGAGAGGGGAGAGATACAAAAGGGTCCAGAAGGGCAATTCTTTCACACAGAGGGTGCTGAGTGTCTGGAACAAGCTGCCAGAGACAGTAGAGGTGGGTACAATTCTGTCTTTTAAAAAGCATTTAGACCGTTACATGGGAATGATGGGTATAGAGGGATATGGGCCAAATGTGGGCAATTGGGACTCGCTTAGTGTTTAAAAAGGGGCAGCATGGACAAGTTGGGCTGAAGGGCCTGTTTCCATGCTGTGAACCTCTGTGTCTCTATTCTTGGTGGACAGGGACCCCCATCCCATCCCCGTCTCCGTCCCAAATCCAAACCTGCCATTAACGGAAAAGCTGGGTGAATTCAGAGGCTCTCTCAGCCCCCCCCGGCACCAGGAGTTACCGACAGCCTGGGGCCAAGAGCTTCAGACGGCCGTCTGGGGGAGTGGTGACGTCTCCGGTCTAATAATCCACTGGGGGCAAAGGTTAAAATTCCAAGTGGGCAGCTGCTAGAAACTGAACTCGATTAATAAATCTGGAATATAGAATTAGTTTCAGGAACCGTGACTGGGACAACCATCACCCATTGTCAAAAAACCCATCTAGTTCACCAATGTCCTTTAGGGAAGGAAATCTGCCATCCTTTCCCGCTCTGGCCTACACGTGACTCCAGAGTTACAGCAAATTGGCCGACTCTCAAATCCTCTCTGTAATGGCCCAGCGAGCAAAGGGCAATTAGAGACGGGAAACAAATACTGGCCTTGCCAGCAAAGGCCACATCGCAAAGAATAAATTTAAAACTGTGGCGATACGGGAGAATGCGGATTTAAAATAATCCAGAGCTGACACGAGGAGTAAACGAACCCTTCGAAGGGCAATGGGGAAAGGCCAGAGGAGTCAGGATAACTCCTCCAGCGCAATGGGCTGAATGGCCTCCTGCATTCTATAATCAGCCAGTCACAAGAGGAGAGACGATGGGTTATCAGCTTGGACCGGATCCGATGAAGAAACTGACCCTTATACCTTCTGATGTGCTGCTGGAGGTCGAAGTTCTTGGCAAACATCTTGTTACAATAATTACATTGCAGCTTCTGCAGTTTTCCTTTTCCTGAAAGAGAGAGAGAAACAGTTTGTGACATTCTCTCCAGATTCCAGTTCTCATCACAGCTCCCCGCCGCTCCGCAGTGCTGAGGGGGCACAGTGTGATTTCGGGAGGGTTCACCGAGACAGACTCAGAGAAACCCGGAGAGGGAGCGAGACACCTCCACGTGGCACAGCGTCGCTGGTTACAAACCCCACCGCCCCGGTCACACCCACACTGACATCTCCCTCACGGGCAGGCAGGGGGGGCTCTCAGGGTCCCTCACCCATGCAGCCATTCTCCATTCACGCCACAGGATATTCAACTCCAGGAGGCATCGCAATCCTATCCTCGATGGGAGAGTACAAACCCTCAGAAACAGGGATTGGGATGAATTCCCTTCACCCTATCACAGAACGATTTCCATTTTGTTGCATCACAAACGCCACAGATTTGGCAGCAGAGAGATTCCCCCCACCCCCGGGGTTTCCCCAGACTCACTCACTGTTACTCTGCGGAAATGAATCCACCCCCCCACCGCCCCCACTCCGCAGACCTGACCCTCTGACAGTGCGGCACTCCCTCAGCACTGACCCTCTGACAGTGCGGCACTCCCTCAGCACTGACCCTCTGACAGTGCGGCACTCCCTCAGCACTGACCCTCTGACAGTGCGGCACTCCCTCAGCACTGACCCTCTGACAGTGCGGCACTCCCTCAGCACTGACCCTCTGACAGTGCGGCACTCCCTCAGCACTGACCCTCTGACAGTGCGGCACTCCCTCAGCACTGACTCTGTGACAGTGCAGCACTCCCTCAATACTGACCCTCTGACAGTGCAGCACTCCCTCAATACTGACCCTCTGACAGTGCGGCGCTCCCTCAGCACTGACCCTCTGACAGTGCGGCACTCCCTCAGCACTGACCCTCTGACAGTGCGGCACTCCCTCAGCACTGACCCTCTGACAGTGCGGCACTCCCTCAGCACTGACCCTCTGACAGTGCGGCACTCCCTCAGCACTGACCCTCTGACAGTGCGGCACTCCCTCAGCACTGACCCTCTGACAGTGCGGGGCTCCCTCAGTACTGACCCTCTGACAGTGCAGCACTCCCTCAGCACTGACTCTGTGACAGTGCGGCACTCCTTCAGCACTGACCCTCTGACAGTGCGGCACTCCTTCAGCACTGACCCTCTGACAGTGCGGGGCTCCCTCAGCACTGACCCTCTGACAGTGCGGCACTCCCTCAGCACTGACCCTCTGACAGTGCGGGGCTCCCTCAGTACTGACCCTCTGACAGTGCGGCACTCCCTCAGCACTGACCCTCTGACAGTGCGGGGCTCCCTCAGTACTGACCCTCTGACAGTGCAGCACTCCCTCAGCACTGACTCTGTGACAGTGCAGCACTCCCTCAATACTGACCCTCTGACAGTGCAGCACTCCCTCAATACTGACCCTCTGACAGTGCGGCACTCCCTCAGCACTGACCCTCTGAGAGTGCGGCACTCCCTCAGCACTGACCCTCTGACAGTGCGGCACTCCCTCAGCACTGACCCTCTGACAGTGCGGCACTCCCTCAGCGCTGCACTGGGATTCTCAGACTGGGTTGCGAGTGGGGACGAAGCTGTCTGTGAGGTGGGGATGGGGATGGGGGTGGGGGTGGGGGTGGGGGGGTCGGTGCGCGGCTGGAGGTTCACATTCTACTCGAATTGGGGTCCTTACCTTCCGGTATGCCCAAGGTGTCTTTGGACTGCCTGTTCTTCCCGCTCTCGGGGTCGAAGGTGGAGAGGTCACTGGCTGCAGGGTTGAGGGGCGAGGTGGTGACGATGCTGCTTGTTTTGGTTTTAAAGCCTTGTTTTCCCGGGCTGTAGACTGGTGGAGTTGTGAAGGGGGAACTGTCCACACACTGACTGGGAACCTGCAGGAACGGCAGTGAGAGCACACACAGCACGGGTCAAACAGCCAGCAGGACCAGCACTGAAATAACCCCCAACGGGGGGACGGGGGGGGGGGGACAGGGCCGGAGACGGGAGGGGGGGCAGCAATATCAGATAGTCACTAATAAACTCAGGGAACATCCTTACCCAGGGAGCAGTGAGAAGGTGGACCCGGCTCCCTCAGGCAGTGTCCGAGGGAAGCTGGATTAACGGGATGGAGCGAGGAATGGAAGGTCACGTCGATGGAAACTACACAATGTTAATGGTGCAGGAGGCCATTTGGCCCATCACGTCTGCCTGGCTCTCCCAACGAGCAGCGATTTCGTGCCACTCCCCTGACTTCCCCCACACCCCCCCCCCCCCCCCCCCCCACAAAGCCCTGCACATTGTCTGTATTCAGAGAGAGCGGGATAGTGGGATTTAGACAGGGAGACACTGGGAGAGAGCGGGATAGTGGGATTTAGACAGAGACACTGGGAGAGAGCGGGATAGTGGGATTTAGACACAGAGACACTGGGAGAGAGCGGGATAGTGGGATTTAGACAGACAGACACTGGGAGAGAGCGGGATAGTGGGATATAGACACAGAGACACTGGGAGAGAGCGGGATAGTGGGATTTAGACAGGGAGACACTGGGAGAGAGCGGGATAGTGGGATTTAGACAGAGAGACACTGGGAGAGAGCGGGATAGCGGGATTTAGACAGGGAGACACTGGGAGAGAGCGGGATAGTGGGATTTAGACAGGGAGACACTGGGAGAGAGCGGGATAGTGGGATTTAGACAGGGAGACACTGGGAGAGAGCGGGATAGTGGGATTTAGACAGACAGACACTGGGAGAGAGCGGGATAGTGGGATTTAGACAGACAGACACTGGGAGAGAGCGGGATAGTGGGATTTAGACAGAGAGACACTGGGAGAGAGCGGGATAGTGGGATTTAGACAGAGAGACACTGGGAGAGAGCGGGATAGTGGGATTTAGACAGACAGACACTGGGAGAGAGCGGGATAGTGGGATTTAGACAGAGAGACACTGGGAGAGAGCAGGATAGTGGGATTTAGACAGAGAGACACTGGGAGAGAGCGGGATAGTGGGATTTAGACAGAAAGAGACACTGGGAGAGAGCAGGATAGTGGGATTTAGACAGAGAGACACTGGGAGAGAGCGGGATAGTGGGATTTAGTCAGAGACACTGGGAGAGAGCGGGATAGTGGGATTTAGTCAGAGACACTGGGAGAGAGCGGGATAGTGGGATTTAGACAGAGAGACACTGGGAGAGAGCGGGATAGTGGGATTTAGACAGAGAGACACTGGGAGAGAGCGGGATAGTGGGATTTAGACAGAGAGACACTGGGAGAGAGCGGGATAGTGGGATTTAGACAGAGAGACACTGGGAGAGAGCGGGATAGTGGGATTTAGTCAGAGACACTGGAGAGAGCGGGATAGTGGGATTTAGACAGAGAGACACTGGGAGAGAGCGGGATAGTGGGATTTAGTCAGAGACACTGGGAGAGAGCGGGATAGTGGGATTTAGACAGAGAGACACTGGGAGAGAGCGGGATAGTGGGATTTAGACAGAGAGACACTGGGAGAGAGCGGGATAGTGGGATTTAGACAGAGAGACACTGGGAGAGAGCGGGATAGTGGGATTTAGACAGAGACACTGGGAGAGAGCGGATAGTGGGATTTAGTCAGAGACACTGGGAGAGAGCGGGATAGTGGGATTTAGACAGAGAGACACTGGGAGAGAGCGGGATAGTGGGATTTAGTCAGAGACACTGGGAGAGAGCGGGATAGTGGGATTTAGACAGAGAGACACTGGGAGAGAGCGGGATAGTGGGATTTAGACAGAGAGACACTGGGAGAGAGCGGGATAGTGGGATTTAGACAGAGACACTGGGAGAGAGCGGGATAGTGGGATTTAGACAGAGACACTGGGAGAGAGCGGGATAGTGGATTTAGACAGAGACACTGGGAGAGAGCGGGATAGTGGGATTTAGACAGGGAGACACTGGGGAGAGCGGGATAGTGGGATTTAGACAGGGAGACACTGGGAGAGAGCGGGAATAGTGGGATTTAGACAGAGAGACGCTGGGAGAGAGCGGGAATAGTGGGATTTAGACAGACAGACACTGGGAGAGAGCGGGATAGTGGGATTTAGACAGACAGACACTGGGAGAGAGCGGGATAGTGGGATTTAGACAGGGAGACACTGGGGAGAGCAGGATAGTGGGATTTAGACAGGACAGACACTGGGAGAGAGCGGGATAGTGGGATTTAGACAGGGAGACACTGGGAGAGAGCGGGAATAGTGGGATTTAGACAGGGAGACACTGGGGGAGAGCGGGAATAGTGGGATTTAGACAGAGAGACACTGGGAGAGAGCGGGAATAGTGGGATTTAGACAGAGAGACGCTGGGAGAGAGCGGGAATAGTGGGATTTAGACAGACAGACACTGGGAGAGAGCGGGATAGTGGGATTTAGACAGAGAGACACTGGGAGAGAGCGGGATAGTGGGATTTAGACAGGGAGACACTGGGGGAGAGCAGGATAGTGGGATTTAGACAGACAGACACTGGGAGAGAGCGGGATAGTGGGATTTAGACAGAGACACTGGGAGAGAGCGGGATAGTGGGATTTAGACAGAGAGACACTGGGAGAGAGCGGGATAGTGGGATTTAGACAGAGAGACACTGGGAGAGAGCGGGATAGTGGGATTTAGACAGAGACACTGGGAGAGAGCGGGATAGTGGGATTTAGACAGAGAGACACTGGGAGAGAGCAGGATAGTGGGATTTAGACAGAGAGACACTGGGAGAGAGCGGGATAGTGGGATTTAGACAGAGAGACACTGGGAGAGAGCGGGAATAGTGGGATTTAGACAGGGAGACACTGGGGGAGAGCAGGATAGTGGGATTTAGACAGAGAGACACTGGGAGAGAACAGGATAGTGGGATTTAGACAGAGAGACACTGGGAGAGAGCGGGAATAGTGGGATTTAGACAGGGAGACACTGGGGGAGAGCAGGATAGTGGGATTTAGACAGAGGGAGACTGGGAGAGAGTGGGAATAGTGGGATTTAGACAGATAGACACTGGGAGAGAGCGGGATAGTGGGATTTAGACAGAGAGACACTGGGAGAGAGCAGGAATAGTGGGATTTAGACAGAGAGACACTGGGAGGGAGCAGAAATAGTGGGATTTAGTCAGAGAGACACTGGGAGAGAGCGGGATAGTGGGATTTAGACAGAGAGACATTAGGAGAGAGCGGGATAGTGGATTTAGACAGAGAGACACTGGGAGAGAGCGGGATAGTGGGATTTAGACAGGGAGACACTGGGAGAGAGCGGGATAGTGGGATTTAGTCAGAGAGACACTGGGAGAGAGCGGGATAGTGGGATTTAGACAGAAAGAGACACTGGGAGAGAGCAGGATAGTGGGATTTAGACAGAGAGACACTGGGAGAGAGCGGGATAGTGGGATTTAGTCCAATTCTTTCTAACAAGTCGGAGATAATAATTATCACACCAGATTTGGATAAATAATCCAAAATCCAAGCAATAGGGATTGAACCATTGACTCTGGCCCAGTGATACTGGACTGGATGTCCTCCTCCTGTAAGATCACAGGGAACGTTCCCACCTTCCCCGTTCCAGGATTTACGGCACTTCCCCAACCCACGACATTAATCGGAGACAGTGGTGCCAGTTCCTTGGCTGAGTCTTACCTGGATCTGTTGGAAGTTCTGCATTCCCAGTGACTGTCCCTCGGAGGAGTTCCCGTTCATTGGGGTCAGGGTGCTGTACACCTGAACCACGGCATTCCCATTGCAGCTGGACTGTACCTGGGGGGCGAGGGTGGGCGGAGGGGTGGGGGTGGGGGTGGGGGGATGTACGAGGCTCCGGGGTGCATGTTATGACTGCTCTGCAGAACAGAGTTCAAAACACAAACGGGGAAATAACTGATCACTTTCGGAAAAGACAGAAGTTTCAAACAAAAAAACCCTCCCCTGACTTTGTCTCGGGTTAATGAGGCCCCAGGGATTGCCTCACGATTACAAAACCTCATCGGATTCCCATCTAATCCCACTGCTCCCACCTGTAACCAATTCCCGTGGGATTGGGGGACCCCCCCGCCCCCCCAAGGTGGGGAAAGCCAGCCAATCACACTGCACCAACCAGGCATCCAATCGCAAATCACTCAAACAC
>NC_137339.1:7000008-7022508 GCF_965287045.1 Carcharhinus amblyrhynchos
AGCGCTACTCACGGTGCCAGGGACCCGGGTTCGATTCCCGGCTTGGGGTCACTGTCTGTGCGGAGTCTGCATGTCCTCCCCAGGTCTGCGTGGGTTTCCTCCCACAGTCTGAGAGATGTGCTGGTTGTGTGTGCACTGGACAAAGAAAATTACAACACAGGAACAGCCGTGCTAAATTCCCCCTCAGTGTACCCGAACAGGCGTCGGAGTGTGGCGATGGGGGGATTCTCACAGTAACTTCATTGCAGTGTTAATGTAAACCTTACTCGTGGCACTAATCAATATAACATATAGTACTGAGAAAGGGTATAGAAAGGACCTTGTTGAAGGATCAGATCTAACCTGAATGGTGCATTACAGAGGGAGCTGTATAGTGTGTAACAACAACTTAGATTTAGATGGCATCATTAATATAATGAAACATTCAGAGGTGATTCAGTGGAACGATATAACATGTGGAAAAGGCAGCAAATGTTAATTGGGTCCCAGTCCAGTTGGCGAAGTGTGAAATTAATCACTAATACATTTCTTAATAATAGGTTTATTTACAGGATGCAGCATTACATGTACACTTCCTACCGACTACCCCGCTTCCTAGCACTCTATCCTTGTACTGTTTTAGGTTGAATCAGTTAAACTAGAAAAACCAAGGGACAAATCAAAAACAGCAACCCCTTAAAGGAATGAATGGGATTAAAGGTTATGGGGAGAAAGCAGGGTTAGTTGGACAATCAGCCAAGATCGTGATGAATAGCAGAGCAGGCTCGAAGGGCCAAATGGCCTCCTCCTGCTCCTACTTTCTATGTTCCTATGGGACACTGCATCAAACGAAAACAGATTGCAAAGGAAGCTTAAAACATCAACCCAAAATATGTAACGAGGTTGATAGCATAGCCCAGTCCTCACACTGCCCTTCGGGCGAGGACTGCCTCAGTGTTGCTGGGACACCCTGCGTGCTCCCTCTCCAGGGACACCGAGCTGTGAATGGACAGTCTCTCTTTACAAGTGCTCAAGATACTTAACTAAACAATGCCCTGTGTATGTTAATAGCAATTGTTAAAATACCACTAACACTGAGCCACAGAAGGGACAAAGAGAAATAGGGTAGTGAGGTTGGGAGGTGGAGAGATTTAGGGAGGGAATTCCAGAATGACAGAGCCCTGGGCAACTAAAGGCATAGCCACCAATGGTGGAGCGATTAACATCGGGGATACCCATCTGAAATAATACCCTAATACACAGAGTTCTAATGCTGGGGTGGTGCCCTGAATTGGGTAGGATGGTCACTCAGATGAAGCAGCCCGTGACTAAAGAGTAGGGAGCAACCAGAACATGGCATAAAACAAAGGATGTGCACTTCAAGCACTTGCTTTACAAATGTTGCAACCATTGAGGCAGCAGCAGCCATTTTGCACACAGTTAATGATGTGGTAAATAAGCAGCCAATCTGAGTGTTGTTACTGAGGGATAGGTACTGAGGTAGGATATTAAGGGACCTTCCCTACTCTTCTATGAGGATGGACAATTAGCTATGAGGAGAGATTGGGCAAACTGGGGTTGTTCTCCCTGGAAAGATGGAGAATGAGGGGAGACGTAATAGAGGTGTATAAAATGATGAGGGGTATGGATCGGGTGAACAGTGGGAAGCTTTTTCCCAGGTCGGAGGTGACAAACATGAGGGGTCACAGGTTCAAGGTGAGAGGGGCAAGGTTTAACTCAGATATCAGAGGGACGTATTTTACACAGAGGGTGGTGGGGGCCTGGGATGCTCTGCCAAGCAGGGTGGTGGAGAGGGGCACGCTGGGATCGTTTAAGACTTATCTGGATAGTCACATGAGCAGACGGGGAATGGAGGGATGCAGAAGAATTGGACCATTGAGTGGCGCAGGCTTGGAAGGCCGAAGGGCCTGTTTCCTGTGCTGTATTGTTCCTTGTTCTTTGACAAATGGAGTCCCAATTTAACGCCTCGTCTGCAAGGTGCGCCTCCAACAATGCAGCCCTCCCTCAGTACTGCACTGAGCTTTTCAGCCTGGATTGTGACAAGGTGGAGGCAACAATAACTTGCATTTCTACGGCACCTTTAGAGCAGAACTGATCCCGAGGGTCATTACAGAGATGTCAGGAAAATGGCCGCCAATCCATGGAGAGAAGGGCAGCAAAACGTGTGATGGAAGAGGTGGGTTTTGAGGAAGGTTTTAAAGGAAGACCACTATTGGAGCGTAGGAAGGAAACCCCAAATTCTGCAGGTGGGTGGCACAGACACTGATGCCAATGGGAAGACGAGTGAAGTAGGGATGTATAAGAGTTCAGTCAGAGGGAAGAGGTGGGAAAGGAGGCAGGAGAAGCCCACGGAGAGAGATCCTGAAGGAGTTCAAACATGTATGGGCAAACCTGATGGGCTTTTGGGCTTTAGATGAGCTGATTGATGGAAGGCTAACTGGTAACGCATTGGAGTAATCAGATACGATGTTGAGAAGGCTGCAAACAACACGTTTATACAAATACCTTTTTTTTTTACAATAGATGGGCCAAGGTAGGGATGGAGTCAGTCAATATTAGAGGATTTTTGCAGTAACTTCATTGCCTATTTATGACTTGTGACAATAATAAATCAACTTTAAAATTGTAAAGGAATGGAAGTAGGCAGTCTGTGTGTTGGAGAGGTTACAATGGTCAGAGGCTTGGTGTGTGAGCCAAAAGGATGCAAGTGTTGGTCAGAAATAATAAGAGAGAGACAGATAATGAGGTCAGATCTACAGTAGCAGTAAGCAGGGATTGCGGTCACATAGGCTGAGGTTACAACATGCTGGGTGCTCTAGTTTCCTCTCACAGTCCAAAAGATGTGCTGGTTAGGTGCACTGGCCATGCTAAATTGATCCTTAGTGTCAGGGGATTAGCAGGGTAAACAGAGGATATGAGAATGGGGCGGCACGGTAGCACAGTGGTTAGCACTGCTGCTTCACAGCTCCAGGGTCCTGGGTTCAATTCCTGGCTCGGGTCACTGTCTGTGTGGAGTTTGCACATTCTACTCGTGTCTGTGTGGGTTTCCTCCCACAGTCCAAAGATGTGTGGGTTAGGTTGATTGGCCATGCTAAGAAATTGCCCCTTAGTGTCCAGAGATGTGTAGGTTAGAGGGGATTAGTGGGTAAAATATGTAGGGATATGGGGGCAGGGCCTGGGTGGGATTGCATTCGGTGCAGACTCGATGGGCCGAAGGGCCTCTTTCTGCACTGTAGGGCTCTATAATTTCTATGAATAGCACCTAGGTGGGTTTCTCATCGGTACAGGTGAATGGCCTCCTTCTTTGCTGTAGAGGCTCTATGATAAATGCATGAAAGGCTGGGCACAGTTACCTAGATCCTGAATATTGGAATTCCCTTCATTTTCCTGTCTGTCTCTCTCTGCCCCTTTCAGGTGTTCTATAAAACTTATCACATTAATTAAGGTTTTAGTCATCTGTCCTAATATTGCCTTATAAGGTTCAATATCAAATTGTTTAAAATTTATTTATTAGCGTCACAAGTAGGCTTAAATGATCCCTACAATGAAGTTACTGTGAAAATACCTTCATCGCTACACCCTGGTGCCTGTTCGGGTACACCAAGGGGCAATTTAGCACGGCCAATGCACCTAGCCCGCACATCTTTCGGACAGTGGGAGGAAACCGGAGCACCTGGAGGAAACCCACGCAGACACGGGGAGAACATGCAGACTCCGCGCAGGCAGTGACCCAAGCCAGGAATCAAACCCCGTCTCCCTGGCGCTGTGAGGCAGCAGTGCTAACCACTGGGCCACCGTGCCGCAAATGCTCCTGCGATTTGTCTGGGGACATTTTCCAACATTGAAGGTGCTAGATAAGTGCAAGTTTTTGTTGTTGGTGCGTAACTCTGTAAAATGGAGGGTCTGTGAGTGAGGCTGGAACGCAGGAGTTTCCAGGTTCAAAACCAGAGTATTATCAGTGAGGCAAGGGAGATATTGGATGTATATAACCTGGTCAAGTGTGTTACAATCTGAATATCATTTTATGATTCTACTCATTAAAATCTCCGTCACCAGCTACAACCTCAAAGCCTCACTATTTCACATTTTAATTATTATCTCAAGATTGAACCTTTTAAAAAAATCATATGTCTTTAGCGTGAGGACACGAGAAATATATAAATACATCCCCACGGTCACTCATGCTGTACAAAATCAATCAAAATCTTATGTTTGATCATGAATAATGCAACATTTGAATCAAGTTGCATGTAGTCCCATCGCACAAATACGCTTGGGGGGTTGAGATCATTTTATGTAATCGTAATCAGAAAATGTCTCTGCGTTAAATTCCTCTGTCCACTTTCTTTTAACAAGCATGGTGAGGTCTGTGGCTCAGTTGGTAGCACACTCCCCGCTGGGTCTCTGGGTTAAAGTTCCACTCCAGCACAAAATATTAAGGCTGACACAGCCTTGGGGCAGCACGGTGACACAGTGATTAGCACCTAACCTGCACGCCTTTAGACTGTGGGAGGAAAACAGAGCAACATCCAGCAGGTCAGACTGCATCTGAGAGAGAGAGGAACAGAGTTAAAGTTGCAGGGTAATGGCCTTTCTTCAGAATTGGGAAAAGTTAGAAATGTTACAGGTTTCAAAGTTGGTAGAGAAGGGGTGACAAAAGATAAAAGAGGAAGGTCTGTGGAAGGGTGGAAGATGTGATACATTAAGACCTGATGGGCAAAAGCCAAAGAGATTGATAACGGAACACAGAAAGAAACGAAAGGTGTGTCCAGAGGAGGTGTGAATGGCAGCATAATGAACAGAGGTCGCCTGAACACAAAGACAAGAGTAAAATTGAAACTTGCAAAGAAAATGAAACAAAATGGGGGCAATTGGTGAACTCAATGTTGAGACCAGGAAGCTCCAAACTTTTGATTTGATTTATTGTTGTCACATGCATTATCATACAGTGAAAAGTATTGTTGCTTGCGTACTATACAGATAAAACATACCATACATAGAGAAGGAAACGAGAGAGTGCAGAATGTAATATTACAGTCACAGCTAGGGTGTAGAGAAAGATCAATTTAGTGCAAGGTAGGTCCATTCTAAAGTCTGGTGGCAGCAGGGAAGAAGCTGTTCTTGAGTCAGTCGGTACGTGACCGCAGATTTTTGTATCTTTTTCCTGACGGAAGAAGGTGGAAGAGAGAATGTCCGGGGTGCGTGGGGTCCTTAATTATGCTGGCTGCTTTGCCGAGGCAGCAGGAAGTGTAGACAGAGTCAATGGGTGGGAGGCTGGTTTGTGAGATGTTATTAGGTTACATTCATGACCTTTTGTAGTTCCACTCTCCTGCCTGCCCTTCATGACCCTTGACTCCTTCATCAATCAGAAATCTGTCCAACTTAACAACAGTTATATTCAAAGACCCAGCCTCCATACTCTGTGGGGAAGAGAATTCCAAAGGCTAATTCCCTCAGAGAGAAACAATTCCTCCCCATCTCAGTCTTCAATGTGAGGTCTCTTATTTTTAAACAATGTTCTACAGTTCTACATTCTCCCACCTTTCAATCCTGTTGAGCCCTCTCAGGATCTTGCATGTCTCAATCAGATTATCTTTCATTCTTCTAAACTCCAATGGGTCAGCATGGAGAAGTTTGGGCCGAAGGGCCTGCTTCCTATGATTCTTTGAGTATAGCCCCAGCCTGCTCAGCCGTTCCTCATAAGACAAGGAATCAGGCTCGTGAACCTTCCCCAAAACTGTTTCTCATGCAAATATATCCTCCTTTAGTAAGGCGACCAGAATTGTATGAGGTAATCTCGATCTGGGGCGGAATTTACCCTGTGCTTCTCAGTGGCAGGAGGCTGCCTGCTATTGGCCGGCAACTGGATCTTCCGGTCCAGAACTAGGGGTCATAGTTTGAGGATAAGGGCTAAACCTTTTAGAACTGAGGTGAGGAGAAACGTCACCACCCCGGGCACATTTCCATGCAAGCGAAGGGTATAGAAAGATCCTGCAGGGTGATATGAATGGGTGAAGTGAGAGGGCAGAAATTTGACAGACTGAGTATAAGGTGGGAAAATATCAGGTTGTCCACTTTGGCAGGACAGATAGGAAGGCAGCATAATATTTAACTGGTTAGACTGCAGAATGCTGCAGTGCAGAGGGATCTGGGTGTCCTGGTACATGAATCACAAAAGGTTAACATTCAGATGCAGCAAGTAATAAGGAAGGCAATGGAATACTGATATTTATTGTGAGGGGAAAGCAGTAGGGAGGTCTTGCTATAATTGTACAGGGGCATTGATGAGACACGCCGGAACGTTACAGCTGTTCATATTGCAGAGTTTTCCAGTCCCGCTGGCTGATGGTGTTGCCCTGCTGTGGGCTTCAAGGCAGCGAGGGGTGCATTCAATGGTAATCTCTGTTTTCATCGAAACATAGAAAATGGAAGCAAGAGTGGTCCATTCGGCCCTTCGAGCCTGCTCCGCCATTCGTTACCATGCTGGTTGACCATCTAATCCTGATTCCCCCCCTTCTCCCCATATCCCTTGATCTCTTTAGCCCCAAGGGCGACATCTAACTTCTCCTCGAAATCGCACAATGTTTTTTTGGCCGCAAGTCCATTCCGCGTACGGTCCGGGATGGAAACACAGAATTCCTACTGTGCACGAGGAGGCCATTCAGCCCAACGAGCCTGCACCAACTCTCCGCCAGCAATCCCACTCAGGGAAAATCTCCCTAACGCTTCTGATGACGACAGCGCGTCATTGAAACCAGGAATGGGAGCAGGCCATTCGGGCCGTCCATTCATTATGATCGTGGCAAATCATAAAATTCAATATCCTGTTTGCGCCTTTCCCAATCAATCCCGTTAGCTCCAAGACTTAGACCTAATTTCTTCTTGAAATCACACTTGTGACACACTACACACAGAGATGCATTGGTTTATAGTAACATAGAATCCCTACAGTGCAGAAGGAGGCCATTCAGCCCATTAAGCCTGTACTGACACCAATCCCACTCCAGGCCCTAATCCCTTAACCCCATGTATTTACCCTGCTAATCCCCCTGACACTAAGGGGATTTTCACAGTGGCTTCATTGCAGTTTAATATAAGCCTACTTGTGACCAATAGATAAACTTTGACCGTTCAGGCCGGTGGGATTCCCCACTCCTGCCGGGATTCCCGCTGGCATGGAGGCAACATCACTGGGAATTTCCACTGACAGCGGCAGGACCAGAGAATCCCACTGCGAGCAGCGGGAGACACGCAGCTGGGAGGCCGGAGAATTCCAGCCAACTAAACTTAATCATCAAGGAATCATACCATCCCTAAGTGCAGAAGGTGGCCATTCGGCCCATCGAGCTGGCACTGACCACAATCCCACCCAGGCCCTGTCACCGTAACTCCACATATTTATACTGCTAATCCCCCTGACACTAAGGGGCAATCTAACATGGTCAATCAACCTAACCCCGCATATCTTTGGGCTGTGGGAGGAAACCAGAGCACCCGCAGGAAACCCACGCAGACACGGGGAGAACGTGCAAACCCCCACACAATTGAACCGGGGTCCCTGGCGCTGTGAGGCAGCAGTGCTGACCACTGTGCCACCGTGCCGCCCCAGTACATAACAGCAGCCCAAACTCAGCAACCCCCTCCCTAAACCTCTCCACCTCCCACCCTCGCCCGCTTTAAAACCCGCTCCCTATCAAACCTACCTCTTGGAGCCAGATCAAAAGCAACCGGGTGAGTGTCAACTAATTTCTGTTTGGGAACGCCCCTGAGAAGGGAGGTTAAGGGGCGCTACATCAATGCAGGGGGTTGTTGCAAAGGGGGAACAGGGCGATCCCGAAGCGAGGGGCGGTCTGTGTTTGGGACGGGCGTTGCTGGGAGGGTTGAAATTGGACTAAAACCTGGTGTTGTCAGACTTTTTACAAGGTTGAAATTGACACAGAAACGACACAAAGGAATCCTAAAGTGCACTGCATGTAATTCTCTGATTTGAAATACGGGGAGAAGTGTTGGGGGGGGGGGGGGTAGGTGGTGGTGGTGGTGTTCAGCGAAAGGCAGCGATTGCATTGAAAGGTGTGTTTGAGAGCAAGCCCCAGTGTTGTACCTCTGGGTTCGGCTGATTGGTAGCTGGACGGATTGTAATGGGTGCAGTGCAGCCAATGTGAGCGGCGGCTGGGTGGGATTTGCAGGGCGTGTGTAGAGAAAATATTCACACACACACACACAGGGAAAAGAGTGAGTGGGACTCAGACAGTGTGTATGGGTTCCCTGTGTGCTGGGGGGGACTCTGCAAGGCTGCACTGCCCAGGGCAAAGGGACTGAGAGGGGGGGGGAGTCTCTGTGAACAGTGCCTTTCTAATTTTCACCCCCCCCCCCAATACCTATCCTAGCCCCTTTCCATTCCTCTCCCCCCCCCCCCCCCCCGCCACCACTCTCCTCTCTCCCTGCCAAACTTTCTCAGCATGGTAGCAGAAGATTCCAGCGATGCCGAGTCGGGTCTTACAGACCCCCTGAGTCTGAGAGCCGAGCCCGCTTGGTGTAAGACCCCCAGCGGACACATCAAGAGGCCGATGAACGCCTTCATGGTGTGGTCCCAGATCGAGAGGAGGAAAATCATGGAGCAGTCCCCGGACATGCACAACGCCGAGATCTCCAAGCGGCTGGGCAAGCGCTGGAAAGCCCTGCCCGAGCCCGACAAGACCCCCTTCATCAGGGAAGCCGAGAGGCTGAGGCTCAAACACATGGCCGACTACCCGGACTACAAGTACCGACCCAGGAAGAAGGGCAAGAGCGGGGCCATCGCCAAGATGCTGAGCAAGAAGGTGGCCTCGGTGAGGAAGAGCCTGAGCAGCAAGGCGCAGCGGGGGCGAGGCTCCCCCCGGGGCAAATCCGCCTGGAAGTCCAAGAGGAGCGGCCCCCGGTCCGGCGACGGCCGCCAGGGAGCCGGCTTGTCGGGGAGCTCCCACATGGTGCACGAAGATCACAGCAAGTTGGAGCCGCGGTGGGAGGACAGCCCGCCTTTCGCCCGCGCCCCCGAGGCGGATTACGACCTGGCCCCCGACCCTCCGCCCATGGAGGAAGCGGCCCGGGAAGAGCCCCAAGACGGTGGGACATCCAAGATGCTGCGGGACTTGAGGTCCTCCTCGCCCACCTCCAGCAGGTCGCTATCCTCCTCGCTCGCCTCCTCCTCCTCCTCAGACGAGGAACTGGAGGACGAGATCCTGGATATCATCTCGGATGCCAACTTTGAGAAGCTGGCACTGGGCACTTTGGACGCTTTATCCCTGGATAAAGACATAGAGCTTTTCCACACGAACTCCCACTTCGACTTCCCAGATTATTGCACTCCAGAAGTGAACGCAATGATTTCAGGAGACTGGTTAGTGTCCAGTGTCTCTGACCTAGTATTCACTCACTAAACACCGCGGCAGGGAAATTTTTAAAGTTTTGTTTTATAAATATATATCACTTACTCCCTTCCAAAAAGCAAGATTTCAAGCAGCAGTTTCAGTCTGGGTATGTATTTTTCTAGATTTAAGTTTTAACCTGGAGATTTACAGTAGAATCCCTCATTTTCTCCCACCTCCGTCCCAAAGTTAAAGACATCTTTTAACTGTACAATATTTTTGATGTGTTCTTAGGCAATATCATGTATCTGAGCCGTGATCAGGGTCTGAAATGTGTACAAACCTGCCGTTGTTTGAGGGGGCAGTTTTTATAAATATATATATTACCTATCCCTTACTGGGTTGGGATATTGTTCTGGATTTACAAGGGGGAGGGGATGTGCCACACAGCTTTTGCCCAGGGACCTTATATTGGCCCTGGACTAGTTCTTTGTTTAGTTTTGTGTGTGTGTGTGTGTGGATTTTTTTTTGTACAATACTCAGGATACACTGAGTGTAGGGGAAGCGAGGGGCTTCCATCAGCTATACCTCTCACTTTGCCAAGTTCAAACTGATGCTAGCTTTGGGAGAACACACACACACACAGGACACATCTCCCTGAGCATCTCCTGAGAATTCAGGCTTTTAGATAGCAGGCATCTCCGTGTCTGGGAGCTCGCAGCTGCCTGGATAGTATTTAAGCGTGAAGTCAGCCCCTTCAGTTTGCCAGCTGTAGTGACATCTTGTCTCGGAATCTGGAAATGTTCCTCTGGGTCCTAGCGGGCAATCGTGTCTCTCTCTCTCTCTCTCTCTCCAGTCAAATCCCTGGTGAGGACGGGGCATGAGAATGAAGGAGAGAGGGAGGGGGTGTGGGAGGGAGGAAGGCTTCCCGACACATTGCAGCCCAGTGAGTGTGGTGCTGTCAAGTGTAACATTAAACCCAGCCCAAGCTCAGCATCTCACAATTGAACAGAAATTGCTGTTTTTGAACTGGTCACACTCCATCCCAGTGTCACAGTGATGCATCATATCACTCATATTTATACCCTGGGTTAGGGAAAGGGGGTCAACTAAAGCCATGTTTGTGGGGTGCGTGGGTGGGTGACTGAAGGGTGGGGTGGGTGAGTGGGTGACTGAAGGGTGGGGTGGGTGGGTGGGTGACTGAAGGGTGGGGTGGGTGAGTGGGTGACTGAAGGGTGGGTGGGTGAGTGGGTGACTGAAGGGTGGGGTGGGTGAGTGGGTGACTGAAGGGTGGGGTGGGTGGGTGGGTGACTGAAGGGGTGGGGTGGGTGGGTGGGTGACTGAAGGGTGGGGTGGGTGGGTGAGGGAAGGAATTGGAGTTGTCCTACAAAGAACCGTACAGGTTTGTGCAAGATTTGAATCTGGTGATGTGAGATTGGGGGGAGGAGAGGGTGGAGTGGGGCGAGGGGAGGGAGGGGTGGGGTGGGGCGAGGGGAGGGTGGGGTGAGTGGCCTCAACTTTAAAATTAAAAAAAACCCACCCCGTCAGGCAACTGGGCATTTCTGATCCTGACTTATTTACTCAGTCAAGTCAGATTCACTCGCCGCCCCCCCCCCCAAGTCTGAAGGTTACATTTCCATGTGGATGCCCCCAGGGTGCTCTGGGCTATGGTAACGGGATTAAATTATGCTCGGTGGGAGAGTGGGGGCGGGGGGGCAGTGACCAGGTTTTGAGTGAATTCCTATAACCGGGGGTGGCGAAGGGAGATGCCCCTAATTCAGAAACCCCCCCTGCGGCTGCCGCCTACACCCCCTGCTCTGGGTAATCACATATCCTCACAACACTGCACTCCACTGTTCCGCATGTTAACATTGATTTCCTTTCGGGAAAAAGTACAGACAAGCGACATCACGGCACCACTGCCTCGTGTTTATAAATCTGTTTGGTTTAGAGTGTTTGTTGGGGGTGGGTTGGTGGGTTTGTGGGGGGGGGTAGGGAGAGGAGCCCAGATGCACAAGTCAATGGGGAACAGTGTGTAGATTCTGTCACGTTGGTGTTTCTATTCTGACCGTATCATTCCAATCAGTCATTCACCACAATGCATGTTTGGAGGGAGGGGGAGGAGGTGGGAGGGAGGGGACAGGGAGAGGAGGGCTGTCAGAGAACCCAGAGGGGCGTTTAAAAGTATTCTCCCATTGGCTGCTTCCCCAGGCTGGTCGCTTGATACGCTTAACCCTTCGAGAACCATGGTCCTCTGTCCTTTTGGCGAGAAGTGAATATATTCGGGGTATGAGTCCTGGAATTTGGGGATTATTTGGAGTGTCTCCCAGATCGAGCGCTGTTTAATCCGCATTCTGACCTCCTCCTTAAACCGTCACCCAGCAAGGGGAGTCTCGAAGCTGCGACGCAGTGAGGGGTTTGTGCCACAAGGCTGCAATCCTGCGTTTTGTGCTCGCTGGGAACATGGGGATAGGAGGAGGCCATTCAGCCCCTCTAGCTTTCTCCACCATTCCATTACAAACGGGCTGCCCTGTACCTCCTTTGCTTAATACCACCCCGGACACCCTTTCCTACCAAAAACCTCACTCTTGTTAGCTCTAAAAGCATCCACAAGCTTATGGGGCAGAGAATTCCACATTTCTGCAGCAGAATGATTCCTGGGTTTACCTCCTGAATGGTCAAGCTCAAATGTGAATATAGAAACATAGAAGAAAGGAGCAAGGGGGAGGCCATTTGGCCCTTTGAGCCTGTTCCTCCATTCGTCACCTTCATGGCTGATTGTCCAACTCAATAGCCTAATCCTGCTTTCTCCCCATAACCTTTGATCCCATTCACCCCAAGTTCTATATCGATGATGCCCCTTGGTTCTCCCTCTCACCCACCTGACCCAAAGAAATATTTGTCTATTCAACCCATGATCAGATCACCCCCTCAATCTTCGATATTCAAGCCAAGTTTCCGGAACCTGTTCAAATAATTGAACCTTCTCAGCCATGGCATTATTTTGCTGAATTTATAGTGCTATAACGGGGAGGTCTTTTATTTATTATTGTCACAAGTAGACTTACATTAACACTGCAATGAAGTTACTGTGAAAATCCTCTAGTCGCCACACTCCGGCACCTGTTTGGGTACACTGAGGGAGAATTTAACACGGTCAATGCGCCCTAACCAGCACGTCTTTCGGACTGTGGGAGGAAACCGGAGCAACCAGAGGAAACCTACGCGGACACGGGGAGAATGTGTAAACTCCGCACAGACAGTGACCCAAGCCAGGAATCGAACTGGGGTCCTTGGCACCGTGAGGCAGCAGTGCTAACCACTGTGCCACCCATTGGACAGTGCCATTCAGTTTCACTTTTGCAAAAGTATACCTTATTTGTAAAATGTCTGAAAAAAATTACAAGCATTCCAAAATGGCCATCAATGAAAGTAGAATGATATTCATATTTTCCATGGAGATTATGTTGCACTCTGAGTGGCGTTTAGTAATCGAAGGGTTAACATGTATCAGCGGGATAGGGTTGGAGAAAAATACCTCCTCTTGCCTCCACCCGCATTGAGAGATATTAAGGTCGTTGTAGGTTGTGTAGATAAGCAGAATATGAGTTAATGGTAGTGCGTTAATGTAAATATTTGTCATAGATTTATTTTCAGAGATTTATAACTGTATATTTGGTTAAATTATTAAAATCTTTGCCATTTTTCTGTTATCTGTGTAAAGAATGTTTTAATTATGGAAATTAAGTCATTAATATTAAAATGTTTACATCACTGATCAGTGTTAACTTAAAGTTTTAAAGTTTATTTATGAGTGTCGCAAGTAAGGCTTACATTAACACTGCAGTGAAGTTACTGTGAAAATCCCCTAGTCGCCACATTCTGGCGTGCCTGTTTGGCTACACTGATGGAGAATTTAGCACGGCCAATCCACCTGACCAGCACATTTTTCGGATTGTGGGAGGCAATTGCAGCACCCGGAGGAAACCCACGCAGACACGGGGAGAATGTGCTCAGGGCTGTAATCCTTCCGACTCTCAGGGGAGAGTGCTGCCAACGGCCACAGCGAGTTGTCCTCAAGGTATGGTCACACTTACATGGAGCCAGTGACTGCGTGAGTCCGCCAGGCTGGTGAGATCGTTCTGTGCATAGTTAGCATAAAATAAAATCAATGTTGAAATGAACACCATTTAAAGAAGGTTAATTTGGGGTATATGAGCAGTGGGGGGGATTCCATAGAATCCCTACAGCACTGAAATAGGCCATTCGGCCCATCAAACCTGCACTGACAACAATCCCACCTATCTCCATATCCCCATGTATTTACCCTAATAATCCCCCTGACACTAAGGTGCAATTTTGCATGGCCAATCCATCTAACCCACACATCTTTGGGCTGTGGGAGGAAACCGGTGCACCCAGAGGAAACCCATGCAGACATGGGGAGAACATGCAGACTCCACACGGACAGTGACCCGTAGCTGGCATCTAACCTGGGTCCTGACATTGCGAGGCAGCAGTGCTAACACTGTGCCACCGTGCTGCCTGCTGTAACTCGGAGTCATTGCTAGCTGCATGCTCTGGTTTTGAAAGTGGTTCAGGCTCATTGGTGTCCCACAAGATCCTCACTTACGCCTCTGGGTAGCTGGCAGTGCACACCAGCGGGCAAACCCTGGTTCCTCATCCCAACTGATGGGCTAAACCCAGTGAGGGTATTGTCAGCTTGGTCTGGTGCAGAGAGGGGACATCAGCCTGCTAAGCCCATGAAGGCTGTAATGATGGAAAAGACAGATGATCCCTGCAAGAGGACGATGGCACAGAATGTGGACACCAGCATGATGTGTGACACATCCAGGACACTCTCCTGATGAAGCAGACTAACATTCAGTCACCTCAGGAAAGGTTGGGATTTTACTGAGTATTATCCGCTGGTTAGCGATGAAACCTGGTCACAAAATAGCTGCTCCTTAGAGTAAAAGCCACGAACGCAACACTGCAACCCAACCCTCGGCAAGAGGAAGGAACCTGAGACAGAGGGAATTTTAGTTCACTGAGTTACATGGGGTGCTGGTAACGGGACTAGTAATCTGGAGGTCCCCTACCTGGGAGCAGTGGTTCAAATCCCACCATGGAAGCTGGTTGGAACTTAAATTCAGTTAAAAAAGCTGGAATTATAGAATTAGTCTCAGTAATGGTGACCACATCATAGATTTTTGTAAAAACTCATCTGGTTCACTAATGCTGTTTAGGGAAGGAAATCTGCCTTCCTTACCTGGTCTGGCCTACATGTGACTCCAGGCTGTTAACTGGCCTCTGAAATGGTTTGACAAACCGTGCAGTTCATGGGATAATTTAGGCAGGGCAACAAATGCTGGCCTTGCCAGTGACACCGACAATAATCCCTCAGAGACAGAAGTCCCCTTCACCAGATTCCCTCTATTTACAAACTCTAACAGCAGTATACAGAGTGCTCGCAGTCAGCAGTCTACCTCCGGGAGGAATGGACACTCCCAGTTAAATACAAGGAAGAGATTCCCTGACTGGTCCATGAATTGACTCCTTTAATCAAGGAGTTCATACTCCAATAAGCCAACCTCAACGGCCTGATTGAAGTCATTCCAACAGCCACATTCCATGAAAGAATTAAAAAAAAGAGAACTTACAGGTCAAGAGGGATCAGTTAGCCCAACGGAGGAAAAGAAGACAACCTTTCAGCCCCTGGAATACACTATAATTCAAAAATAGATCATGATTAATATTCGCCTCAATTCTATTTAGCCATTTTTGGTCATATCTTTAGAAACAAATTAGCGATCTCATTCCTAATGCATCCCTGGCATCCCATAGGCTTTTCTGAGGAGGTTCCAGACTGAGTGAAGGAATACTTCCTGATTCCAACCCTAAATGGCCTGTGTACAATTTTGAGATCATGATCTGCCTTCAGATCATTGAGACACCAGCCCTGGGCAATTCATCAATAATCTCGTACAGGTTTCCATGTTTCTGTGGAAGCATTCCTTGGAATGCTTTGATTTTCATGTTTTAACTCCAACAATGCGGTCTTAACGCTTAAGAATGGTACGAGGCTAAGGTCTGGTTGTGCGTTGAGTGATAGAGGATGTGTGTTGATGCCATCACACTTTCCTTAGCCAGCTCTGGAGGTGTGCAAGCCGCATCCGCAGATCAATGTGGGCCTCTAGTGGCAGGAACCTCACACTGCAGTGTTTGATCGAACTGAGCTCCGAGCGTTGATTCCGTCGCTGTCCCACTGCTGACAGCCCTCTGGAAATGTCCATCGTCAGGTCCATCATCCAACCCATCCTGCTGCATCGCTGCCCGTCGCACGTGTCCCAGTTTCTTCAAATAATCTCTGGTGTGGCGTCGATGGAGGTAGTCATCGAGTAGACAACATGCCCCTCTCTACATCAACAGGGACAAAGTGGAAATGGTCGAGAGCTTCAAGTCTTTAGGTGTCCAGATCACCAACAACCTGTCCTGGTCCACCATGCTGACAGTATAGTTAAGAAAGCCCACCAATACCTCCACTTTCTCAGAAGATAAGGAAATTTGGTACGTGCGTTAAGACTCTCACCAACTTTTACAGATGCACCATAGAATGCATATTTTCTGGTTGTATCTCAGCTTGGTGTGGGCTCCTGCTCTGCCCAAGACCACAAGAAACCACAAAAGGTAAATGTAACACAATCCATCACGCAAACCAGCCTCCCATCCATTGATCCTGTCTACACTTCCTTGGCAAAGCAGCCGGCATAATCAAGGATCCCACGCACCCCGGACATTCTCTCTTCCACCTTCTTCCGTCGGGAGAAAGATACAAAAGTCTGAGGTCACGTACCAACTTACTCAAGAACAGCTTCTTCCCTGCTGCCGTCAGACTTTTGAATGGACCTACCTCGCACTAAGTTGATCTTTCTCTACACCCTCGCTGTGACTGTAACGTTACATTCTGCACTCTCTTGTTTCCTTCTCTATGAACGGTATGCTTTGTCTGTACGGCGCGCAAGAAACAATACTTTTCACTGTATGTTAATGCATGTGACAATAACGAATTAAATCAAATCATCTTACTGAGCGATTCCTGAAAACTCAAACATGAGACACAGTCTCTGATTCCACCTGCACTGCTCATCACAACCCACCACTGAGGACTTGAATACTTGACAGTTCTGACTCTGGTTTAGCACACTCCTGTTATCTCCCCTGCAACATTTTCCTTTAATTACCTTTTTTTACCCAGGCGAGTGAGAACCGATAGAACTTCACTCTGTGCTACTTGGGAGAAATATTTATCCCCACAGTTAGATTTATTTTCCCCGTTAATAAGAGCTCTAAACATTTTCCCACTGTGACAGCGCAGGAGGAGGCCATTCAGCCCACCATGTCTGCACTGTCTCTCCGAATGAGCAATTCACCTATAGTTCCGTCCTCCCACCTTCTCCCCTTAACCCTGCACGGTCTTCCGTTTCTGAAAATTCCCCTTTGAACGCCTCGGTTGAACCTGCTTCCGCCGCACTCAGGCAGCACATTCCAGATCTTCACTGTGTAAAGAAGGAAAAGAATGAAAATTAATTTTAAATGACAGTGCACGTGAATAATGACATTTCAGTATATTAACGGTCGGGGTGGAAATCACAGAATACACATTAATTAAATGAGAGTTAATGGGACAGATTTTAGAAGAGTAATGAAAAGAGAGTGATAGGTCCATTCAAAAGTCTGACAGCAGCAGGGAGGAAGCTGTTCTTGAGTCGGTTGGTACGGGACCTCAGACTTTTGTATCTTTTTCCCCCAAGGGAAGAAGGTGGAAGAGAGAATGTCCGGAGTGCGTTAATTGTACTAACTGCTTTGCCGAGGCAATGGGAAATGTAGATGGGGGTCAATGGATGAGAGGCTGGTTTGTGTGATGGACTGGGCTTCATTCACGACCCTTTGTAGTTCCTTGCGGTCTTGATCAGAGCAGGAGCCCAGACCAAGCTGTGATACAACCGGAAAGAATACTTCCCGTGGTGTGTCTGTAAAAGTTGGGAGAGTCTTGGCGGACGTGCTGAATTTAATTAGCCTCCTGAGAAAGTAGAGACATTGGTGGTCTTTCTTAACTATAGGAATGGCATTGGGGGGGGGACCAGGACAGGTTGTTTGAACCCCTGACTTCCCTTTATTCCCCATGCATCAGCTGGTTCTCCTCAGTGCCAGGTTGCTCTTGGTGTGCCGTTACTGGGGGAGCAATAATGTAACTCAGGACCAATTCCATCATTCCAGACATCCTGGCCGGAATTTTACTGCCAGGATCCCAAACACCCCGGATATTCTCTCTTCCACCTTCTTCTGTCAGGGAAAAGATACAAAAATCTGAGGTCACGTAACCAACTGACTCAAGAACAGCTTCTCCCCTGCTGCTGTCAGACTTTTGAATGGACCGACCTTATAATAAGCTGACCTTTCTCTACACCCTAACTATGACTGTAACACTACATTCTGCACTCCCTCCTTCTCTATGAACGTATGCTTTGTCTGTATCGCACGCAATGTTAGGAATGGGTTAACAGACCTTCTAATTAAATCCTAATTTGATATCAATTATTCAAAAGAAGTCACTGAAATATGAAGAGGCTACAAATGGCACTGTGGGTTGATGTGTGTGGGGTTGGATCAAGGGAATGAAGGTAGTTTGTGAAGAAGCAGGACTTGTGTCTCCTTTACTGAGCGTCAATCTAGAGGCTCAAATATTTGTACACCCGTCAATCGAAAGTGGAGAGGCAGGTGCAGCAAGCCATTAGAAAGGCAAATGCTTTGTTGGCCTTCACTGCGGGAGGATTTGAGTTCAGAAGTTGAGATGTCTTGTTGCAGTTATACAGGGCCTTGGTCAGACCACACCTGGGGTATTGCGTGAAGTTTTGTCTCCCTACCTACGGAACGATACACTTATAGAAAGAGTGCAGGGGAGGGTCACTGGGCTGATACCCGGTTTGTTGGGACTGTCCTATGAGGAGAGATTGGTTTGACTGGGCCTGAATTCACTGGAGTTTAGACGGATGAGAGGAGATGTGATTGGAATGTATAACATTCTAACAGAGCTGGACAGACTGGATGCTGGGGGGATGTTTTCCCTGGTTGGGGAATCAAGAACCAGGGGGCACAGTCTCAGGATACGGGATAGACCATTTAGGACTGAGGTGAGGGAAAGATATCTTCACTCAGAGAGAGGATGGTGAACCTGTGGAACTATCGACCTCAAAGGCTGCAGAGGCCAAATCTCTAAATGTATTTAAGAAGGAAATGGATAGATTTCTAGACTCAACGGGTGTTAGGAATGAGTTAACAGACCTTCCAATTCAATCCTAATCATTTATTCAATAGAAGTCACTGAAATATAAAGGGGTTGCAAGTGGCACTGGGGGTTGATGGAGAATTGTATGTAGGGTTGGATCAAAGAAATAAAGATAGTTTATAAGAAGCAGAACTCATGTCTTCTTTCCAGGACAGCAACTGAGTGGCTCAAACATGCAAGAAATAATACTTTTCACTGTATATTAATAACTGTGACAATAATAAATCATTCTTCAACACAGGAAACCTGATTACATTGGCTTTTTTTAAAATTTGGACAGATATCTGCATGGAAATCCTTTTAAAATTTAATCTTGTAGTGACCAACTGAGTGGGGGGGGGAGGTTTGGACAAAGGAAGGTGGTCAGTTCAACTCTCCACACCTGGAGTACATTGATTTGGGAATATCCCATTCGGAATGTATTGAATCAGGGCTGTGCCAGGGTAGTTCCCACAGAGGGGATGGAGGGTAACAAATTGGGAGACTTCACCCAGTTGTAAGAATCAGTCATGTTTGTGTGGGGTCACGTATAGACCAGCCGGGTCACAAACATTGGAAATCCGGTCTGGGTTTCTCCGACAATCAGACAGCTTTATTCTCACTTCCGTAGACACCCACTTGTTTACTTCCAAAATCCAAAACTGCCAATGGCGGGCACTGCTGCCTCACAGCTCCGGGAACCCGGGTTCAATTCCAGCCTCAGATGGGGGCGTGCAGTTTGCACATTCTCCCATGTCTGCGTGGGTTTCTTCTGGATGCTCCGGTTTCCTCCCCACGTTTCGAAGATGTGCAGGTTAGGTTGATTGGCCATGCTAAATTGACCCTTAGTAGCAGGGGATTAGCAGTGTAAATGGGTTAGGGGCATAGGGCCTGGGTGGGATTGTGGTCGGTACAGACTTGATGGGCCAATGGCACTGTAGCGATTCTACGAATTTACAAAATTGCCGTGGTGAGCTTTGGACTCCCAGTATTTTGGGATGACTAGTCCAGGAACATAATAATTATTGCACACTTTGATTGTACAATCAATCTCCTTGTTGCTTTGATGTGTGAGTCACCTCACTATCTAAGCAGATAGGAACCAGTTACAGTCAAAAATACTTGACAGTAAATACACTCTTGGGAATCCAGTGATTCTGAAGTCAGAGTTCCTGGGTTATTCCAGTTTGGGTCATTCCAGTTTGACCCACAGCTCTTCCAGAAACCCGGAAGCTTCTGCTCAGGGAAGCACGGCCCCGCACAGTTTTGCTTGGCCCAGGAATTCCCTTCGACTGATCAACTGGAACGTTGCTTGATCCCAACAACCTGAGACTCGAGCCCACAATCGGTGCAAACTCCCCGGCGCCGTACCGAGGGAGTGCTGCAGTGCCGGAGGTGCAACCTGTCAGGTTAAACCGAGGCCCTGCCCCCTCTCTCTCTCAGGTGGCTCCCCAGCACCAGCTGAAGCAAAGCGGAGGGGTTTGTTTTCTGCGCTCTGAACAATATTCCACCCTGAGCCAACATCAGCCAACAGAATCAGATTGTGTGTTCAGTGAATTTCATTGGGTTGAGTTTGGAACAGTCAACACGAGTGGGCAATCTTGTCAGGGTGGGGTGACAAGATGAGGGGGGGGGACAGTCAGGGGTGGGGTGTCAGATCAGAGAGAGTTGGGATGGGATGGCAGGCTGAGGGAGTTGGTGGGGTGGCAGGTCAGGGGGTAGTTGGGGTGGGGTGGCAGGTTGGGAAGGGAGGCAGGTCAGCGAGGGGGGGCAAGTTGGGGATGGACGGAGGTTGGGAGAGTCAGACGGGAATACCCACACCTGACTCCCCCTCCAGGAAAATCTATCCCCAATTTAGTCAGGGTGGGGTGGGGGTTGGTGGGGAGGGGGGGGGGGGGGTAGACAGGCCTAACAAAACAGGCCTGCCCAGCGAGTGGTAGGATGCCAGTTAGACTCATTAATGAAGACATTAAAGCTGCCTCACCCTGAGCCCACCCGAATTAGTGGCTTTGAGGGGGTTTGCAGGGTCTCCTGTGGCACCAGCAGGTCAGCCAGCAAACTCAACAGGCACTCACTCAGTGCCCCCATCAAAGGACCCAGCATCATGTAATCTGTCTTCAGAGGCAGAAGCCCCTTCGTATTTACAATTCCAACAGCAGTGCACAGAGTGCTCACAGTCAGCAGTCTACCTTGGGGGTGGGGGGAGAGTGGGGAGAGGGCGCGGGGGGGAAGGGGAGGAGGGGAGGGTTTGGGGGGGTCAGAGGAACTAACACTCCCAGTTAAATACAAATAAAAGCCTCTCTGATTGGCCCATCAATTGAGTCCTTAATCAGGGAGTTCATATTCCAACAGGCCGACCTCACTGGCCTGATTGCAGTCATTACATATCAGGAGTGGGTTGAGGGAGAGTAACTCAAAGCCGTGCCCCTGCCCTTGCATCCAATTTCCTTCCTGCCTCCAATGACTTCACCACCCCCCTCCTGCTTCTAAGTCCCCCTCTCATCCCACTCAGCCATGCCCAGGGTTCCAGCGTCAATCCCGGGGCTGGGTTTGGAGCAGTACCCTGAGTGGCCATGCCTCCTGGTGGCGCTGTAGGCATTGGAGAGCGAATTCTCAGGGTGAGTTAACTGCCTGACTGGAGATGAATTGCGTCGGAGGCCAAACACTGTCCAGTTAAATTCCTGAGTGCGTTTAAACTGCATTGCACCACCTGGACAGAAGTAACGTGGGATTCCCGTTGGTTCTCCAGTTGGCAGGGGGCAGCAGGAGGAGGGACACACTAAATTCCACCACCCAAGTGGATGTTTGTGGGAGCCCAGGATCTCCTGTACTGTCTTGACCGAGGCTGGAGTTTTCCAAACTTGCCTCTGGCTGGGATTCTCCGATCCTGCTGCAATGAACGGAGATTTGGCTGAGCGCCAAGCCCTCGGTTGTTCTCACCTCGCAGTGCCGGTTGGGTTTGTCAGACCAGAACATCCTGGCCCGAGTCTACGTACTTGGGCTTGGGCCACTATTGTCTACTTCAGATCTGCAGAAAGATTGGAGGATTTGGGACTGTTTACCTTGGAGATGCAAAGGTTGAGAGGAGATTTACTGGAGGTTTCCAAAACCATGAGGGGGTCGGGACAGTGTAAATAGAGAAAAACAGTTCCCATTGGTGAAAGGATCGGGGACAAGAGGGCACAGGTCTAAGATTATTGGCAACAGAGGCAATGGCGTCATGAGAAATGTAATAGTTCTCGAAGGTAATAAGAACATAAGAAATAGGAGCAGGAGTAGGCCATCTAGCCCTTCGAGCCTGCCCCACCATTCAATAAGATCATGGCTGATCTGAAGTGGATCAGTTCCACATTCCCGTCCTCTCCCCCCTTAATCCCCTTGGGGCCTACCAAAAACCCATCAACCCGCGTCTTAAATATATTTAGCGAGGCAGCCTCCACCACTTCAACGGGCAGAGAATTCCAGAGATTCACCACCCTTTGAGTGAAGAAGTTCCTCCTCAACTCCGTTCTAAACTGCACCCCCCCCCCTCCCTTATCTTGAGGTTGTGCCCTCTAGTCCTGCTATCCTTTCTAAGCGGGAAGAATCTCTCTACCTCTACTCTATCCATCCCCTTCATTATCTTATACGTTGCTACAAGATCCCCCCTCATCCTTCTAAATTCCAATGAGCACAGACCCAGTCTATTTAGTCTCTCTTCATAGTCCAACCCCCTCATCTCCGGTATCAGCCTAGTAAACCTCCTCTGCACTCCCTCCAAGGCCAAAATATCCTTGCGCAAGTGCGGCGACCAAAACTGCACACAGTACTCCAGCTGCGGCCTCACCG